>NC_066514.1:26062076-26087076 GCF_024679095.1 Eriocheir sinensis
TCGTTAAATCCCTTCATCTGTTTATAAGCTTAAGTCGTCACCATGGAACATTCACCTTTATCAAGAATGCAGATTTTTTTTTTTTTTTTGGTTGTTGTTGTTGTTACAGTCAAGGCAGCCGCTCAAGGGAAAAATGAATGACCAAAATAAAGTCCGATAATCACTCCTCATATAAAGAAAGAAGGAAGGGTTGTAGGGGTTGTAGGTGAAGGAAGGAAGGAAGAGAGGAAATGAAAGGGAGGCGGGAGGAAAGAAGGGAGGGATGGAAGGAAGGAAGAGAGAGTGAAATGGAAGCAGGGAGGGAAGGAGGGAGGTTTGTAGGGGTTGTAGGTGAAGGAAGGAAGGAAGAGAGGAAATGAAAGGGAGGCGGGAGGAAAGAAGGGAGGGATGGAAGGAAGGAAGAGTGAAATGGAAGCAGGGAGGGAAGGAGGGAGAGTTGTCGGGGTTGTAGGTGAAGGAAGGAAGGAAGAGAGGGAGTGAAAGGGAGGCGGGAGGAAAGAAGGGAGGGATGGAAGGAAGGAAGAGAGAGTGAAATGGAAGCAGGGAGGGAAGGAGGGAGGGTTGTCGGGGTTGTAGGTGAAGGAAGGAAGGAAGAGAGGGAGTGAAAGGGAGGCGGGAGGAAAGAAGGGAGGGATGGAAGGAAGGAAGAGAGAGTGAAATGGAAGCAGGGAGGGAAGGAGGGAGGGTTGTAGGGGTTGTAGGTGAAGGAAGGAAGGAAGAGAGGGAGTGAAAGGGAGGCGGGAGGAAAGAAGGGTGGGATGGAAGGAAGGAAGTTAGAGTGTAATGAAAGCAGGGAGGGAAAGAGGGAGGGTTGTAGGGGTTGTAGGTGAAGGAAGGAAGGAAGAGAGGGAGTGAAAGGGAGGCGGGAGGAAAGAAGGGAGGGATGGAAGGAAGGAAGAGAGAGTGAAATGGAAGCAGGGAGGCAGGAGGGAGGGAAGGAGGGAGGGAGGATAGGCAGCGAGAGGGAAGGAGGGAGGGTTGTAGAGGTTGTCGGTGAAACATGGAGACATGGACTAGCAGGCAGCAGAAAGCCTGTTGGAAGAGAGAAAGGGAAGCAGGGAGTCAAGAGGGAGGGAAGGAGACAGGAGGAAAGAAAGGAGGGAGGGAGGGAGGATGGGCGGCAAAGAGAGAGAGAGAGAGAGAGAGAGAGAGAGAGAGAGAGAGAGAGAGAGAGAGAGAGAGAGAGAGAGAGAGAGAGAGAGAGAGAGAGAGAGAGCGTCTTGGGTGCCTATTCTGTGCAGGACGAGTTTCTGAACCCATGAATAACTTTTGCCAGTCTCTCGTGAAAGGTGCGACGCCTCGACTTGATGCCCCAATCAGTCACTCAGTCCTCTCGTATACATGAATAGCTAATCTTCATTTTGCGAGGAGACACTGCCTGGTATGATAAGACACTCTGGCTTCTCATATCACCTATTTCTAAAGGTCAAAGAGAGGGTCAGTCGTGTTCTAATGAGTGTTTCTTCAGGTTCATGGTACAGAAGAAGACTCACACTACCACCAGGGTCATAAAACTACCCCTGGAAATGCTCACAGCTCCTACGAAAGCCTTGTCAAATATGTGTTCTTGGGCGGCGATATGTCTTGTAATTCGCCCCACGAACTCTCTTTAGCATAATCGAGTTGAGGCCTCGACTAATGATAAACAGTACAACTTGAAGGCAACAGCGACACTTCTATTTGTGGCGCTTGTTGTCAAGAAAGAAGTCCAGTACCTTTTGGAAGCCTGTTTTCTCCTCTTGTTCTAATACAGGAGTAGCACATAGGGTCTTATTTATTGCCATTTCCCTTGAGGTGCTTTCTATACCGTAAAACAATATGTATGATAAGCGATTCCTAGACTGAATGCACTGGTTCGCTCAATGGAAATTAGAGCTTGCAAGGCTGCCTAAGGAGGGGATTGGGGAAGAGGGGAAGGAGTAGGGGTTAAAGGGGAAAGGGGAAGGAGGGAGGAAAGGGGGAAAAGAAGACGTATGATAAATGGTTTAATAGTTATTTCTAAATCTACCCCAGTCCTGCCCCCCCCCACCCACACCCACACACACACACACACACACACACAACATAACCACGTATTTCCAAACCCAAGTCACTAATGCGAATACTAATTAAAAGGATAGTGAAGGTGCCCGGTACGATGTCCTGCGAAGCTCCCCACTCGTTATGCATCCAGAATCAGATTGTTACCATTGATCTGAACCCTTGCCTCCTGAAGCTAAGCAACGCCTTCATCCTGTTCAACACTTTCCCGTCTGTTTCGTGAGCCTTTGCTTTTTCAACTGGAGGGAGGTCGTGGGCGAAGGGAGGGAGGGAGGGTGGTCTGGGTTCGGCGACAGGGAGACAGGGAGGGAGGGAGAGTTGTGGGCGACGAGAGGAAGAGAGGGAGGGGGAAAGGAGGAGAGGGTTGTAGAGAGGGAGGGAGAGAACCAGGGAAAGTAATAGGAGTTGAAAGGGAGGAAAGAAGGAAGGGAGGATTGTAGGTGAAGGAAGGGAGAGAGGGAGGGAGGAAAGGTTGTGGGGGTTGATAGGGAGGGAAGAAGGATGGGATGGAGGGAGAGGAGGGAGGAAAGGAAGGGGGAAGGAAGGGAGGGAAAGAGATAGGGAGGGAGGGAAGAAGGATGGGATGGAGAGAGAGAGAGAGAGAGAGAGAGAGAGAGAGAGAGAGAGAGAGAGAGAGAGAGAGAGAGAGAGAGAGAGAGAGAGAGAGACACACACACACACACACACACACACACACACACACACACACACACACATATAACACTGAGTGCATAAAAAGTGACCTCCTCTCTACCTCTTTGTACATTTACCTATATTTTCTACCTGTCCATCTACCTGTATCCGTCTCCCTAACCTCTGTAAACCTCTACCTATCTACCTCCCCATCTTTACCCCGTTACCTCACTTCGCTGCCTCTCTAACAATCTACCTGGCTCTCCCCACCTGTATGTTACCTGTAAATATCTACCTAACCTCTTAAACGAGCCTCTACCCTATTCTACCTACCTACTAAATTACCTTACTCTACCTCTGCTTCCTTGATAATCTACCTGCTGCTTTATGTACCTGTCTGTGTGTGTGCCTGTGTTTACCTGTACAGTCCATCTTTCTACCTAACCAGCAAGCCAACCACTCTACCTTACTCTACCTATTCACCTCTTCAAATAACTCTCCCTTGCTTCTCTACCTATCTCCCTCTCTCTCTGTACTTGTGTTTGTGTCTATCTGTATCTGTATCTTTCGACCTAACCTCCTTAAATCAACCTCTACCCATGCCTACCCACCTCTGTAACTCTCTCTCTCTCTCTCTCTCTCTGCCTCTATCTATCTCCCTGTAACCCTGTACCTATATTTGTGTGTCTATGTGTGTGTGTGTGTGTGTGTGTGTGTGTGTGTATGTGTCTGTGTGTGTGTGTGCCTCTGTGTACCTGCTTACGTAAGGGGACGTCGTTTCCACCTGGCTGCCTGCGCCGAACACGTAATGGAGGGAGGTTAGCGTTTATTCAACCATTGTAATACTCTGCACGGGGGGGGGGGGGGTTAATGGGGGGGGGATGCGCGGCTGTCCACCTCCATCATCCAGGTATAAAGGAGGAGGAGAAGGAGGAGGAGGAGGAGGAGTTGGAGGAAGAGGAGGAGGAGGTGGTGGTGGATGGGGTTTGGAGAAGGGGGTGGGAGACGAGGAGGAGGAGGTGGAAGGGAGTTGGAGGAAGAGGAGGAGGAGGAGGAGGAGATGGTGGATGGGGTTTGGAGAAGAGGGAGGAGGAGGAGGAGGAGGAGGAGCAGGAGGTAGTAGTAGTAGTAGTAGTAGTAGTAGTAGTAGTAGTAGTAGTAGTAGTAGTAGTAGTAGTAGTAGACCCCCCCCAAAAAAAGAACAACAAAAAACAATAGCAAGAAGAACAACAACAATAATGAAAAAAGCAGAATGAAGAAGATAAAGAAGAAGAAGAGGAAGAAGATGAAGAAGAAGAAGAAAAGAAAACAAAGAAAACAAACAAAGATAGAGAAGAAAGAAGTAAATTGCAGTAACCTCCCCTACCCCCTAACCCCCTCACTTCCCCCCCCCCTCCCCCCTCACTCCCCCCCCCCATCCCCCTACCCACCTGTGCATAATACCTGCTAATACATATACCTTACACACACACACACACACACACACACACACACACACACACCTTTGATTCTTCACGCCTCGCCTAATCCTCAGAGGGGGGTAAGGGGAGGGGGAAAGGGGTAAGAGGGAGGGAAGGGGAAGGGAGGAAGAGGGGAGGACGAAGGAGGGAGAGGAAGAGAGGGAAAAGAAAGGGGGAATAGGGGAGGGGAGAGAGAGAAGGGGAGGGGAAAGGGAGGAATGAAGGAGGAGGAAGAAGGGGGATGGGGGAAAAGGGGAAGAGGGTAAAGAGAAGGGGAAGGGGGAAGGGGGAAGGGGGGTCCATCCTGAGAGAGAGAGAGAGAGAGAGAGAGAGAGAGAGAGAGAGAGAGAGAGAGAGAGAGAGAGAGAGAGAGAGAGAGAGAGAGAGAGAGAGAGAGAGAGAGAATGTGACACCTCGGAATGACGTCTGTGAGGAGGAAGAGGAGGAGAAGAAGAAGAAAAAGAAGAAGAAGAAGAAGAAGAAAAAGAAAGGAACGGAAGAGGAAGAAGAAAATAATTAGACCATGGAGGAGGAAATAGAAAAAAAGAAGATGGAGGAAAAGAAGAACGGAAGAAGATAAAAAAAGAGGAGGAGAAGGAGGAGCAAAAGAAGAAGAAGAGGAGTGGACAAAAAAGAAACAAAAAAAAAAAACACGAAACCAAATTTGAAAGAAAAGCAAACATGAATAGCAAGTCTTCTCTCTCTCTCTCTCTCTCAGGTGTGGCGGCCCCAGGTAACGTGAGAGGCGGGGGGAGGGGGGGGGGGGGGGGAGGCGGGAGGCGGGCCCTTCAAAGTCACCTGAGAGAGCGAGAGAGAGAGAGAGAGAGCGAGCGAGAGGGAGAGAGAGAGAGAGAGAGGGGCTGTTGAAGGCTGCTTGACACACGATACTACTACTACTACTACTACTACTACTACTACTACTACTACTACTACTACTACTACTACTACTACTACTACTACTACTACTACTACTACTACTACTACTACTATTACTCTCTCTCTCTCTCTCGTCACTCAGTAGCAGGTTTGGACGAACAGTTTTGGAAAGTGTCATTCGTTCTCTCTTCTCTTAGTTTCGTTCTCTTCTGCGTTTCCCTCCGTGTCAATATATCCGTTTTTCCCAGTTTCGTTCTCTTCTGGTTTTCCTTACATTCGTTTTCTTTCAAATTCCCTCCTTTTCCTTGTTTTTGTATTTTCCTTCGTTTTCTTTTCTTTTTTATTTCCCTCCATTTCCTTGTCTGTATTCCCCTGTTTCGTTCTCTTTTAATTTCCCTTCGTTTCGTTTACTCTATTTTTTTTCCCTCCACTTCGTTATGCTTTTGTTTTTCTTTGTTTCGATACCCACTTCTTGTTTGGTGTAAGTAATCGGGTATTTATTACAAGACGTTAAGAGTAAAGAAGCGTTATAATGTGTACCTCTGTCATTTTAAGTAGTAGTAGTAGTAGTAGTAGTAGTAGTAGTAGTAGTAGTAGTAGTAGTAGCAACATAATTTACATGGACTTCCATATCCCTTCAGTAACACCACAAACAAAATAAATAAGTATAGTAAAGATTCAATTCCATTTTACATTACAAAGTCCATTAGGAAGAATCAACACTTATTATACACTATTTTCCTTCAATTTTCCTTTTTTTTTCTTGCATCATCATCTTGGCATTCAGTCCCCTTCAAACACACGTAAAAAAAGCTAATAACAGAATTGGATTAAGTATTCAAGCTTGACCTTCTTACTTTTATTCTCATCCTGTGTTTTTTCTCCTTTTTTCATCATTAACTTCTTAGCTTTCAAACCCTTCAAACACACATACAAAAAGCTAAAATAGAATTGGATTGACTATTAGATTCGACCTTCTTATATTCTGCTTCTCTAATGATCGACCTGCTTCTCTGTACCTATCTACCTACCAAACCCTTCTACCTAACTTCTGTATACCAGGCTCTACCCTATTCTACTTACCTCTACCTCCCTACCTCACTCTTCCTCAGTCTCCTTAACGATCTACCTGCTTTGCTTATTTTTCTACCTGTAGCTGTCTACCTAACCTGTGTAAACTAGTCTCTCTACCTTACTCTACTACCTTTCTACCTAACTTCTACTCTATTCTACCTACCTCTTATTTCCTTACCTCAGTCTTCCTCTACCTCCTTAACTATCATCTACCTGCTCTACCTATCTTTCTTCCCCTTTTCTGTCTACCTAATCTGTGTGAACCAGTCTCTCTACCTTACCTTACCTTACCTTACCTTACCTTACCTTACCCTACCTTACCTTACCTTACCTTACCTTACCTACCTTACTCTTCCTCGGCGTCTCTTAATTATTCTCTCTAATATTCTCTTAAAGTCCTCCGCGTGGCCTTCAGCAGAACACAATTAGCATAAAAAAACAAGAGAAAATGATTACAAAAGATATATATATTCATGTTTCGTGCGCGGTTATGCTTCGCTTCATAACCAAACAGACTCACTTCTTCCCAAACTCCGAACTCGAATTAAGTGTAAAATGGAAGGAGGATCTGATTGCAAGACCGCGAGGAAAAAATGATCAGAGAAAAAATGTTGTGTGGGGGTGGAGGGAAAGAGGATTGAAAGTGGGGAGAGGGTGTAGGGGAAGAGTTGGGAGGGGGGAGAGGATGGGAGGAAGGGAAGGAAAGGGGATGAGGGAGGGGAGGAGAAGATGAAATAGGGGGAGTTAAGGAGAGGTTTGGAAGGGGGAAGAGGGTTTTGGGGATAGGGGAAGGATAGGAGTGGGTTGGAAGGGGGGGAGAGGATGTGGGGGAGGGAAGGATAGGGGGTGAGGGAGGGGAGAAGTTGAAAAAGGGGGAGAAGGAAGGGAAGGAGAGGGTTGAAAAGGGGGAGAGAATGTAGGGGAAGGGGGAAGGTAAGAAACGGCTGTGAGGGGAGAGGGAAGGAGAGGGTTGAAGGGGGAAGGGGGGGGAAGGAGAGGAGGGTCCGGGGTTGGTTGGTCAGGAAATGTCAAACGGTTATCTTTTTCCTGAGTTTTTCCTCCGTTTTCCTCTTTTTCTGGGTTCCAAAGTCGCTGGGAATGTCACGACTCCTGCAGTGGGCGAGGCTTCCGATACTTTTTTGGGTCCGACGTAACCTTGAGGCCCCGAAAGAAAAGAAAGAAAGGAGGAAGGAAGGATAGCAGAGAAGGACACTGAAGCGCTGTTGTTGGAAGGATCTTTTGTGGCGAAGTCCTGTGGGAGAGACGAGGCGAGAGGGGACAAAACATAAGACTTCCTTCTCTTCTTTTATCTCTTCCACAGCCAAGACTTCTACCTAAGACTACGTTCTCTTCGCTTGTCTTTCTCTTTTACGGCTAAGATTTCTTTCTCTTCACTTCTCTTCTATAGCTAAATCTTCGTTCTCTTCCCTTGTCTCTTCTACATCTGAGACTTCATATTCTTCAATTTTCTCTTCTACATCTAAGACTTCCTTCTCTTCACCTGTCTCTTCTGCAGCCAATATTTCGTTCTCTATACTTTTCTCTTCTACATCTACTACCTCTTCTAAATCTACGATCTTTCCTACACTCTACGTTCTCTTTACTTGTCTCTCTTCTACAGCTTGGTCGATGGCCTGGATGTGGTCTTGTGGTCTGTGGTTAATAACAAACCTCATCTGCGTCACCAGCGAGGAATTATAGAAGTCAGGGCAGACATTGAGAACCAGGTGGGGCGATGGAAGGAGAGGGAAATGCTGTCTAAAGTCTCAACCATACACTAGTTAAGCCGACCACATCTGCGTCACCACCTTGGAATTGGACCGTATTACTAAACATCTCGTCACCAAAGTTCACCTATTTGACAAGGCTTTCCTAGGAGTTTGAGGCATTTCCAGAAGTAGTTTTATGACCCTGGTGGTATAGTGTGACCCTTCTTCTGTACCGTGAACCTGAAGAACAACTTATTAGAACCCGATTGATCCGCTCTTTGACCTTTAGAAATAGCTGATGTGATATGGCAAAGTGCCTTGTAATACCAGCCTAAACCAGGACAGATAGAGAACCATGTAGACTGTAGAGCAACGGAAGAATAGGAAAGCATGTTCAAACTAGGGTCTCAGTCAAACATTTGCATCACCAACCAGGAATTGTAGAAGCCAGGACAGATAGAGGGCCTGGTCGGGCGATGGAAGGAGAGGAAAACTGTGTAAAGCCTAAACCATACACCAGTTAGTCAGAAGCAGGGACAGTGTTCATTCTTCTTAGTGATCTCTTAGTCATCTCTCTCGTTCGTACGGCGGCGGATGATTTGGGAGGGCATCTGTACTCGAGTTATCCTGGGCCCGCATTCTCAAACGTTCCGGGGCTTACACATCCACATATGATAAGGCCTTCCTAGAGGTTGTTGCGTTAGTATTTCCATGGGTAACTTTATCCTGGGCCCACATTCTCAAACGTTCCGGGGCTTACACATCCACATATGATAAGGCCTTCCTAGAGGTTGTTGCGTTAGTATTTCCATGAGTAGTTTTATGAGGCTGGTGACTAGTTTGACAAGGACAGGGACAAGATCAGTCAGGTCCCCAGGCTCCACCAGGCTCATAAAACTACCCGCGGACATACCCAACACAACCCCCTACCAAAGCCTTACCAAATGTGGGCATGTGTGTGGGAGCCGCGAAATGTCTGAGGGGTTAGTTGCTAGGGAGGGAAGGGAGGGTTGGTTGGGTGGAGCGCGGCAGTGGGTCAATATTAACCAAGTTCGCAGTTCTGGCACGCGTCCTCCCTCCCCCACGTCCTCCATGACACTGCTGAATACACTGAAGGAGGGAGGTTATATAAGTGAATGAGTGAGGACGTGGAGATAATTGCATTCTTCAGGTTCAGAATTAGAATAAAAAGATTGAATCCTTCGAGTAGGTTCATGAGGTTGTATTGCGGGTTAGAAAAGACAGTGTTGGTATAGGATGGTTGTGGTGGTGGTAGTAGTAATAGTAGTAGTAGTAGTAGTAGTAGTAGTAGTAGTAGTAGTAGTAGTAAGTTATCAAAAGACTGGATCGGTTTGAGTTTTTTATAAGCTTGTATTGTTAGTTAGTAAAGGCAATGTTAGTTTAAGTTAGACGTAGTAGTAGTAGTAGTAGTAGTAGTAGTAGTAGTAGTAGTAGTAGTAGTAGTAGTAGTAATAGTAGTAGTAGTAATAGTAGTAGTAGTAGTAGTAGTAGTAGTAGTAATAGTAGTAGTCATAGTAGTAGTAGTAGTAGTAATAGTAGTAGTAGTAATAGTAGTAGTAGTAGTAGTAATAAAAATGACTTCTCTTTTCGCCACTCCATTTGTTTGTGTTTTGCAGGAGTAGCGATTAATATCCTTTTTATTGTTTATTTGTTTATATTGTTTTGTCTTTGTTTATCCCCCTTGAGCCGTTTCCTTTACCCCCAAAAAAGGCAAGTCAAGCAGGAACAGCAACAGGACAAAGTATCTACCCGTCATATTCGAGTACAACAACATAAGGAAAACATGTACGATAGAGTCTCTTGATATCAACGAATTCTGACTTAGCAACAAGACAGCGAGGAGGAGGAGGAGGAGGAAGAGGAGGGAAAGAGATGGGAGCGGGAACGTGTGTGTGTGTGTGTGTGTGTGTGTGTGTGTGTGTGTGCTTTGTCAGCCCATGTGCGCGTGTGAGATACCAGGAAAGAACAACGCCAGCCTTTCTCAGTTGGTAACAAGAAAAATGCATAATCTCTGGGGCTCATGATGTCTCCTTGTCGCCCTGTTCGTGGTAAATCAGAGTTCCCAGAAGCATAATCTTTCCGTGTATTGAAGAGTCGACCAGAAAAAACAGGTTAATGACGCGTGTAAGCCTGAAAGTCGGTTCGTTCCTTCGCGTTGATGAATACAAGACAAGGAAGAGATACAACAGCAGAATATGTAAAGAGTATCGCAGTTTGGGTTAACCAGAAAAAACCGTTTAATGACGCGTGTAAACCAGAATCAGTTCGTTCATTCGCGTTGATGTACACCAGACAAGGAAGAGAAAGAACAGCAGAATATGTAAAGAAAAGCATCATATATATAGTTTGGGTTAGCCAGAAAAAACGTTTAATGACGCGTGAAAGCCAGAATCAGTTCGTTCCTTCGCGTTGATGTACAAGACGAGGAAGAGAAAGAACAGCAGAATATGTAAAGAAAAGCGTCATATATATTGTTTGGGTTAGCCAGAAAAACAGTTTAATGACGCTTGTAAGACAAAGTCGGTTCGTTCCTTCGCGTTGATGTACAAGACAAGGAAGAGACAAAACAGCGGAATATGTAAAGAGCATCGTAGTTTGAGTTAACCATTAAAAAAGACCAGGTTAATGACGCTTGTAAGACAAAGTCGGTTCGTTCACTCGCGTTTATGTACAATACGAAGAAAAGAAAGAACAGCCGAATAAAGAACCGCAAAATATGTAAAATAAATCCATCAATATTTGGGTTAAGAATGTGTTGGGTTAAGGAGGAAAAAATGTATTACAAAAGACACCTGCAAGTCAGAATGTAAGACGGTCAACGTAGAACTTGTTAGTCATTCATTTGATTTAGATGATATACGATAGGAGGAAGAGGATGAATAGCAAAATGAAGAAGAACTGCATCATTCATTGTTCGGGTTAGGAATATGTTTGGGTTAAGGAGGAAAAAAATGTAGGAGAATATACATTTGCAAGTCAAAACGTCAAATTCAACGTAAATAAAATTGGTCAGTCAGTTACTCAGTTGACGATAATAGTAAATTGGTTAGGTTAGGTTAAGTTAGGTTAGTTAAGACTCTACTTGGGTTGAGGAGGAAAATACGTAGTTGAATGTACAGTTGCAAATCAAAACGTTAAGATAGTTTACGTAAAATCAGTTACTCACTTGTTTAATAAGTTGGTTAGGTTAGGTTAAGTTAGGTTAGTTAAGACTCTACTTGGGTTGAGGAGGAAAAAACGTAGTTGAATGTACAGTTGGAAATCAAAACGTTAAGATAGTGAACGTAAAATCAGTTACTCGGTTGTTTAATAAGTTGGTTAGGTTAGGTTAAGTTAGGTTAGTTAAGACTCTACTTGGGTTGAGGAGGAAAAAACGTAGTTGAATGTACAGTTGCAGATCAAAACGTAAGATAGTGAGCGTAAAATCAGTTACTCAGTGGTTTAATAAGTTAGTTAGGTAAGAAGACGAAGAGGAAGGGTCATGAATTAGCTTTTGTATGTTTGTTCCTCTTCCTTGTCTTCCTTGCTTCTTCCTTCGCCGCTTCATTCTTCCTCCTCCTCCTCCTCCTCCTCCTTTTAACTCCTCCCTTCGTTTGCTCTCCTCTCCTTCGCCTTCCATCACCTTCATCACTTCCTTTCTCTCCTTCTTCTAACCTTCCTTTCCTTCCATTTCCCTTCCTTTCTTCCCCTTCTTTCTTTCGTTCCTTTCTCATGTATTTTATCGCCTCTTCCCCTTCCTCCTAATCTTCCTTTCACCTTCCTTCCCCTTCTACTTCCCTTCCTTCCTTTATTACCTCCTCCTCCTCCTCCTCCTCCTCCTCCACCTCCTTCACACACACACACAGACATAATTAAACAAGAGAAAGAGGTAAACATATAGAATAGATTTCGATCCCATGTTAAACTTAGAGGTAGATAAAGTTACGGGTATAGGCTATAGTTACTACTCGTGGCCTCGGTGCCCATCTCCGTCACATAAGTCCTTGAGCCTGTGATGGGTATGCTTAGATATATTAATTGACAGACAGACAACTGAGAAGAAGAGGAGGAGGAGAAGGAGGAGGGAGGGAGAAGATAAAAGAGGAGGAGGAAGAAGAGGAAAGATGGGAGGAAAGGGAGGGGTAGGAGGGAGAGGAAGAAGATAACTTAAAGAGGAAGAGGAGGAAGAAGAGGGAAGATGGGAGGAAGGGGAGGGGTAGGAGGGAGAGGAAGAAGATAACTTAAAGAGGAAGAGGAGAAAGAAGAGGAAAGATGGGAGGAAGGGGAGGGGTAGGAGGGAGAGGAAGAAGATGATTTAAAGAGGGAGAGGAAGAAGATAACTTAAAGAGGAAGAGGAGGAAGAAGAGGAGAAGGAGGAGGAAAGCTAAATGAAGAAGAAGGATTTTAGAAGCGAAGGAAAAGAAAAAAAGAAAAGAAATAAAGAATAAAATAAGTTTAAAAGAAAGAAAGCGACGCATCTGGTGTGTGTGTGTGTGTGTGTGTGTGTGTGTAGTGATTAGGACACAGAAGGCGTGGCGGCGATATCCTCCTCCTCCTCCTCCTCCTCCTCACTTCTTCCTCCTCCTCCTCCTCCTCCTCCTCCTCCTCCTCCTCGTCGTCCTCTCCTTAACCTTGCTCCCCTTCTCTTCTTTTATCTTTCCTCTATTTCTTCTTTTTTTTGTTCTCCTCTTCCTCCTCCTCCTCCTCCTCCTCTCCCTATTTTTCCTCTTCTTCCTCTTTTAGTTATCTTCTTCCTCTTCCTCCTCCCCCTCCCCTTCCTCCTATCTTTCCTCTTCTTCCTCCTCTTCCTCCTCCTCTTCTTTTAGTTATCTTCTTCCTCTCCCTCCTTCTCCCTCTTCTCCTCTTCTTCCTCCTCCCTAACCTTCCTCCCTCTTATTAATCCTCCTCCTCCTCCTTCTCCTCCTCCTTCTTCTAACATTCCTCTTCTTTTATTTATCTTTCCCTCCTCCTCCTCCTCCTCCTCCTCCTGACCGCGTGTGTCCTGCCTGACCGACTGACTAAGATGACGCAACAAGGGTTAGGGCGGCGGGCTGTCCTGACCTCACCCAGCAACAGACCGGCCGCGTCCACCCGCCTCCCCGCCCGCTCCCGCCCGCCAGGTGACCCAAGGACTGTAGGAGGAGAAGGAGGAAGAGGGAAAAGATAAAGAAGAGGAGAGAAGGGAGAAGGAATGTTAGAATGAGGAGGAGAAGAGGATTAGGTGGAAGAGGAGGAGGAGGAAGAAGAAAAACTAAGAGAAGAAGATGAGGAAGAGGAAAGGAAAGAGGAGGAGAAAGGAGAAGAGGATGGGAAGAATTGGAGGAGAAAAAGAAGGAGGAGGAGGTGATAGAGAAAGACAAGAGAATCAGAAAGGAAGAGAAGGAGAAACGGGAAGAGAATGGAAGGAAATGGAGACAAAGAAGAAGAAGGAGAAGAAGAAAGTTACAGTGAAAGAAAGGAAGAGAAAGAGAATGGAGACGAAGAAGGAGAAGGAGGAGGAGGAGGAGGAGGAGGAGGAGGTGGAAAGAAGGAACAAGAAGGAAAGAAAAGAAAGAAAAACGAGAATAGACATGGGAAGGAAAGGAGGAGAAGGGGAAGAGAATGGAAGAGAAGACAAAGGGTTGGACGATAACAGAGAAAAGAAGGAAATAAAAGGAAGAGAAAGGAGGAGAAAGAGAACAAAGGAAGAGGAGGAGAAAGAAGAAGAGGATGGAAGGGAAAGTGAATAGAAGGAAAGCAGAAGAAAGAAGGAATGAGGAAGAAGGGGAAGAAGATGATGACAGGGAAACGAAAGGGGAAGGGGAGAAGGATTGAAGAGAAAGGAAAGGGATGGCAAACAGGAGGAAGAAGAAGAAGAAGAGGAGGAGGAGGAGGAGGAAGAGGAGGAGGAGGGAAAGGAGGCGTGAAGGAGAGGCTGAAAATAGTATTAATTTATATGAAGAGATGACCGCGGTGAGAGAGAGAGAGAGAGAGTCTTGGGGCCCCAGCAACAGGGGAGGTGTTCACAGGAGCCCCAGGGTAACACACCTCCTAATACACCCCCCTCCCCCCTCCCCCCTTTCACCCCACTCCCTTCTCCCCTCGTCCTCCCTTCCCCTCTTCCCCTCCCCCCTTCACTTACCTCCCCTCCTCCTCCTCCCTTTCACCCCTCTCTCCCCTCCCCCTTGCACCCCACTCTCCTCTCCCCTCGTCACCCCTCCCCTCCCTAACCTCCCCATTCCCTCTCCTCCCCCTCTTCACCCCACTACCAACCCCCTTCATTTATCTCCCCTTCACTCCTCCCCCTCTCCCTCCCCTTCCCCCTTCATTTACCTCCCCTCTCCCCTTACACCCCCATTTCCCCTTTCCCCTTCACTTCCCCTCTCCCATTCTCCCCCCTTCACCCCTTTTCCAACCCCCCTTTCAACACCCCCGTCACCCCCATCTTACATACTAACCCATCTCTCCTCTCTACCCCTTCATTTCTCCCCTTCCTCCACCCCTGCACCCCTCTATCCACCCCCATTCCAAACATCAATCATCCCCCTCCTCAACTCCACCTCCCCTTCACCTCCACCTCACCCTCCCTCTCCACCCCTTTACCTCCCCCCCCTCCACACTCACCACCAACTCTCCTCCATCACCTCCACCTCCCCCTTCACTACCCCTGCACTCTTCCACCCCACCCCCCCTGCACCTCCTCCCCTTTGCATCTCCACCCCACGTCACCCCTTCACTCCCCCTTCCATCCTCCCCCTTCGACCCCCCCCCCCCCCTGCTTGCCGACCCGCCGTCTCGCCTCGCCCTGCCTGCGTCCTCTGCGTTGTTAGTTTGCATTTCTCATCATCCTCCAGAGGGCAGCAGCGGCGTCTCAGCATTGCCAAGTAACAGTAGTAGTAGTAGTAGTAGTGGTAGTAGTAGTAGTGGTGGTAGTAGGGATAGTAGAAGGAGCAGGAAGAAGAGGAGGAGGAGGAGAAAACGAAAGGAAAGAGGAAGAGAAGAAGGAAAGGGTGACGAAACTTTATTGTAGTAGTATTAGGAGGAGGAGGAGGAGGAGGAGGAAAGCGAACAAGAGGAAAGGAAAGAGGAAAAGAAGAAAAAAAAAACAAGAAATCAACGCGTATTTATTACCCGAGATTATTATCCTCCGTTGCAAGTACTCGTATGCGCAGGAAGTGTTGATGATTACACACACACACACACACACACACACACACACACACACGGGAGCCAACCTTGATTTCATTACCCAAACAAATATCGCGTCCTTTTTCTGTCTCCTTTTTCGACTCCCGCGGCCCGGCGACTTGATGGTAGAGGAGGACGAGGACGAGGAGGACCGGGGTGTGGGTGGGGGGGAGGGTAGGGGACGAGTGTGGATATGGGGGGGGGAAGGGGAGGTGTATGTGTGGGTGTGGGTGGGAGGGAAGGGACTTGGGTGCGGGTGTGGAAGTGGGTGTGTTATGTTATGTTGTGTGTGTTGGGTTGGGTTGGGTTGGGTTGGGCTGTCTTGTGTGTGTGTGTGTGTGTGTGTGTGTGTTTGTGTGTGTGTGTGTGTGTTACGATATATCTCTCATTCTTGATCAGTTTCTTTAAGGTGAGGACTTCGCCGTGATGGGTTGTGTAAATAGTTTCTTAATGTTTTGTATATAGAAGTTTAATCAGTGGGTGACTTATGGAATCTGCTGTATATATATAACCTTCAGTATATCTCTCTCTCTCTCTCTCTCTCTCTCTCTCTCTCTCTCTCTCTCTCTCTCTTTCGTCTATTCATATTTTTTTTTTCTCTGACACTCTCTCTCTCTCTCTCTCTCTCTCTCTCTCTCTCTCTCTCTCTCTCTCTCTCTCTCTCTCTCTCTCTCTCTCTCTCTCTCTCTCTCTTACGTCAATGGATCTATTTTACTGCTCTGGCAAAGTTTGATAATTCTTTGCGTTATTTTTTATGACGTCAAGTTCATGCAACACCTCTATCATCAAACTAATTACCTAACTAACCAACTAACTAATCTGTTTCTTCCCTCTCCTCCTCCACCTCCTCCTCTTGCTCCTACTCCTTCCACCACCACTACAACTACTACTACTACTACTACTACTACTACTACTACTACTACTACTACTACTACTACTACTACCGCTAACTAATGCTAACTGTGTATGTATGTGTATCATGGAGAGGTTGGTAGCGAGCGTCATGAATTAAGGAACAGGCGAAGGCTAACTAAAGCTGATCTAATGACGATCGAGCATATGAAATGGACTCGACAAGGTCACATCATGCTTGGAAATGTTACTATCAGAGGGACAGACAACCAGAGTAGGGCTGTACTTAAGACACCATCGCTTCTCACATCAACTATTTCTAAAGGTCAAAGAGGGGATCAATCTGTTTTTCATGAGTGTTTTTTAAGGTTCACGGTACAGAAGAAGGGTCACACTACCACCTGGGTCATAAAACTACCCCTGGAAAGGCCTACAGCTCCTACGAAAGCCATGTCAAATAAGTGAACTTGGGCGACGAAATGTTTTAAAATACGACCCCGTTCACCCTGCCGTCTCTGGGCCACGACAACTCGGCGACTCCTAGGCCCCCTTGAAACTGCGCCGACTCATCATCCGGCGATCGTTTCAAGACCTCTTTCCGACCATAAAAATTCCGCACCCAAAACCTCGTGTACCCGGAGTCGCTGGGTTGTCGTGGGCCAGACTCGGCACAGTGTGAACGGGGCTTTAATTAACGGAGCGGCAGGGCGGACAGAGAAGAAAGTAAGGGAAGGGAAAGTGCTGGGCATACGCTATAGCTACTCGTGGCCTCGGTGCACATTCCCGTTGCATTGGCCAAGTGGAGAGATGATATTTGAACCTTTATCAGAGCAGAGAACAGAACCTTTAACATCAAACAGGGAGGAGTGGAGGACATTAGGAAAGGCCTTCGTCATGCAGTGTATTTGAAGGCCCAGAAAACAGCAACAACAGGTAGAGAGGTGATATTTGAACCTTTATCAGAGCAGGATACAGAACCCTTAACATCAAGCAGGGAGAAGTGGAGGACATTAGGAAAGGCCTTCGTCATGCAGTGTATTTGAAGGCCCAGAAAAAAACAACAACAGGTAGAGAGATGATATTTGAACCTTTATTAGAACTTTATCAGAACTCTCAACATCAAACAGGGAGAAGTGGAGGACATTAGGAAAGGCCTTCGTCATGCGGTTAATTTCAAGACAAAGAAAAACTTAGGTAGAGAGATGAGATTTGAACCTTTATTAGGGCAACGTGGAGAACATCAGGATAGGCCTATAGTTTTCTGGTCTAACGTAACTTTGAGTCGCTGGAAGGAAGGAAGGAAGGACAGAATAGAAGGACACACTGATGCTCTTTTGTTCGAAGGATCCTTTATAGCGAAGTCCGGCGGCAGAGACGAGGTGCGAGGGAACAAAACCCAAGACTGTTCCCTTCACTCATTCACTTCCATCTCTTCCCTTCACTTCGTCAGGCAGTGTGTGTGTGTGTGTGTGTGTGTGTGTGTGTGTGTGTGTGTGTGTGTGTGTGTGTGTGTGTGTGTGTGTGTTTCCTCTTCTGAACTCCTCAAGGCCCAGAAAAACCCAGGTGGACAGATGCAATTTGACCCTTTCCCGGAACAGGATGCAGACCACTTAACACACCAGACAGGGAAAAAAGTGGAGGACGTTAGGAAAGGGCTTCGTCATGCAGTGGACTATATAGTAACAACTGAGGGTGACTTGCATATGTGTTCCTCCTCCACCTCCTCCTCCACCTCCTCCTCCACACCCCTCGTCGACTCCACAAACGCCAGAAAAACCCAAAGACCTGCATGGCAACTGAAGAGGCTCACGAAGGACCCCCCCCCTCGCTGCCCCCCCCCCCCGTACCCCCTGCACCCCCAAGGACCTCTCCCCACCACCTGCTCTTCAAAGGCTCCTGATTCTCCTTTTATCGCCCGGAGGAAGTAAAAAGAGATGGTGCAATAAAGGGAAGGAAAAGAGAAGTGCAGCCGGACCCTCGCCCCCCCCGCCCCCACGCCCCCCTCCCCCCCCGCCGCCGCCCCCTCTTCACGGCGTATCCAATGCTCCCGGGCCCGCCAATAGACACGGGAGGAGGAAGAGGATTAAGAGACGATCGGGAATGACAGACATGTGGTCGTTGGTAGGTAGGAAGAGAAGGAGGAGGAGGAGGAGGAGAGGGAACAAGAGGAAAGGAAAGAGGAAGAGAAGAACGGAAAGGCGAGACATAGTTAACCGTAGGACTCTTCTTTAAGGGTCCTAGATGCATGTCCTTAGCCCTCAACTTCCCTCCCCCTCTCCACTTCACCTCGTCAATGTTCTTAAACAGTTCTTACTACCCTGGACCTTGCACTTTTTATTTGGTCATTTGGACACGTACTGAACCGTAGGACTCTCGTTTGGGTGTCTAGATCCATGTCCTTACCTCCCCCGAACACCCTCGCTTCCTGAATGTCCCTAAAAAGTCCTTACCACCTTGGACACTGCGAGGATTTTGTTTGGAAGGACACTCAGGACTTATTTCGGGGTCTAGATGCATGTCCTTACCCCTACAAGAACACCCTTGCTTCCTGAATGTCCCTAAACAGTCCTTACCACCTTGGACACTGCGAGGATTTTGTTTGGAAGGACAGTCAGGACTTATTTCGGGGTCTAGATGCATGTCCTTACCCCTACAAGAACACCCTTGCTTCCTGAATGTCCCTAAACAGTCCTTACTACCTTGGACACTGCGAGGATTTTGTTTGGAAGGACATAGGACTCATTTCGGGGTCTAGACGTTGTGTCCTAACTCCCATTTGGATACCCTCGCCTCCTGAATACCCCTAGAATGTCGTCACTACCCTGGACTTTACGAGTTCTTTTTGTATTTATAAAGGCTTGCAGGACTTATATCGGCGGCAAGATACATATCCTTACCACACCTGGACGCTTCTTGCTTCCTGAGTGTCCCTAGAATGTCCTCACTACTTGCTGGAGATGAGGAAAGGCGTAAAATAAGGTGGAATGTTAGGCCCGGTATTGTAAGAGTTTCGCTCCTTACATCAGCTATTTCTGAAGGTCAAAGAAGGGGTCACTCAGGTTCTAACGAGTGTTTCTCCAGACTCACGGTACAGAAGAAGGGTCAGACTACCACCAGGGTCATAAAACTACTCCTGGAAATGCCCACAACTCCTACGAAAGCCTTGTCAAATATGTGTTCTTGGGCGCCAAAATGTCTTGTAATACGACCCGCAGTGTCACGCAACATACAGTAGAAACGACATGAGAGAAGAGTGTCAAGACGCCTCTCCCCCGAAATTGACCTCTCTTCTGGCCTCTCGTTCTCTGTTCTGTTGTTTGAGCAGCGTCTAGTGGGCCTTTTCAGTTGCTGCTTCTTGTTTTTTGCCCTTGAGCATACAGTAGAAACGACATGCGAGAAGAGTGTCAAGACGCCTCTCCCCCGAAATTGACCTCTCTTCTGGCCTCTCGTTCTCTGTTCTTTAGTTTGAGCAGCGTCTAGTGAGTCTTTTTGTTGTTGCTTTGATGTTTTTTGCCCTTGAGCATACAGTAGAAACGACATGAGAGAAGAGTGTCAAGACGCCTCGCCCCCGAAATTGACCTCTCTTCTGGCCTCTCGTTCTCTGTTCTGTTGTTTGAGCAGCGTCTAGTGAGCCTTTTCAGTTACTGCTTCTTGTTTTTGCCCTTGAGCTGCCTCCCTTGATGTATAAGAACGATTACCTCCCCGTCCGTGGCGATCAAAAAGGACGCGGTTCGTGGCCTTCACCGGACTCACAAAAGGGGTCCGTCCGTCACTCTGAAGGAGGTCAGGACTTGTTGCTGTGTCCCGTGAAGCGTCCCCAGTCCGAACCAGTCCTGTACGCAGCGCCGTCACCTTCCCTCACCTTGTGCCCACCTTCAGGACTCACCTTCGCCGGGAAATCCCTCAAACCCCCCCCCCCCCACCCCACCCCTAAAGAGGGAGGCCCTGCCCCCTCTTCGGTCCCTCTTTTTCTAGGTCACCTCTCATCTAGACTCTCCCGCACCGCTCACTGCTCAAGATTTTTTTTTTTTTTTTTTCAATATTGTATAAAAGTTTTGGGTTTTGCTTTTGTCTCAAGGTTCTTCCCGATGTCTGTGTGTGTGTGTGTGTGTGTGTGTGTGTGTGTGTGTGTGTGTGTGTCACCCTTCGTGTTGGGTAGGGGAAGGGGATTCGCACAGACACATAAACACACACACACACACACTCTCTCTCTCTCTCTCTCTCTCTCTCTCTCTCTCTCTCTCTCTCTCTCTCTCTCTCTCTCTCTCTCTCTCTCTCTCTCTCTCTCTCTCTCTCTCTCTCTCTCTCTCTCTCTCTCTCTCACATCATTATGCATTTCGGCCCATATATGGCGCCCAGTAATTACTCACTCAACACTTCCTCTTCCTCTTCGGGCCGCGGTTGGGCTGGGCCGCTCCACCTGGCCGCGGGCAACCTGACGGACCAAGGCGTTAGGGAGAAGGTAAATTGGAGTACCTTACTTAAGTCTTGTGTTGGGGGTCTTGTGAAAGGGAAAGTATGGGAAGGAAGGTAAACTATGGGTGGGAAGGTAAGCTATGGATGGGGAGGTTAGCTATGGATGGGAAGGTAAGTTATGGATGGGAAGGTTAGCTAAGGATGGGAAGGTTAGCTATGGGTGGAAAGGTTAGCTATGGATGGGAAGGTAAACTATATGGTGGATTACGTCAGTCTTGTGTTCCTGATTGAAGAGTTCTTAGACGCCTCAACCTGAAGAACCAGTGATAAGGAGATGAGCGCCGAGGCAGTGATCCCTGTTGTATACTATGACCCATAAATACACCATTGCCGTACGTCTGTCTCTTAATAATATCCCGCCTTGTACCGTCTCCCATAACTATACCATAACCGTTCGTCTGTCTCTTAATAATATCCCGCCTTGTACCGTCTCCCATAACTATACCATAACCGTACGTCTGTCTCTTAATAATATCCCACCTTGTACTGTCGTCTAAATACACCATTACCGCTCCTTTGCTTCTTATACTCATATCGTTACGTCGGAGTGTCGGCCTCGCACGTCGCCGCCTGCCGCGTGTTGTGTTTCCCAGCGCGTTCGTCCTCGGGTCTCGCTTGTCGGCCGCGGGGAAGCTCCAGAGTGGCGCGGTAATGATCCTCTCCAGGTATTGAGCTCCGCCGGCCTCCCCTCCCCCCGCGGCGCCCGCCTCAGGGAAGACTTATACTCCCTGGCCTCCCTGGCTTCCAAGAAACAAGGTGCTTCGCTCTGGGAATGAACACCTAAACCTGCTTTCCAAGTGTGTGTGTGTGTGTGTGTGTGTGTGTGTGTGTGTGTGTGTGTGTGTGTTATTCATCTAGACTGGTCACATGCCGGACCAACGATCGCTAACGGATACCCTCCCCGAAAGAGCTTTGTGCTGCATGTTGAGGAACCTTTGGGTACGGCCGCGCCCTCCCCCACCGCCCACCCCGTCACCTTACTCAGGGGGGCAGGAACCTCTCCTGTCAGCGGAAAATTTTGGCCTGAGCATGGCGCGAACCTCTGCTTGCCGGGCGGCGGTCTGAGTGCGTTACTCCACTTCATCACGGAGCGGTGTGTGTGTGTGTGTGTGTGTGTGTGTGTGTGTGTGTGTTTGTGTGTGTGTGTGTGTGTGTGTGTGTGTACAGTACGTGATCCCCGTACTAGTGAGCGTGTGGTACACACGCATACTGTCCGTTGATCAGTATGCAGAGCGGGGTACCTGCAGCACGCCCGTGCGCAGGTAAGGACTGCAGGCAGCCTCCGCCTGGTGCTCAGGGCCAGGCGGGGCCTCGGCAGTGTTTGCGCCGCAGGACGTCCGTCTTGCCCTGACACAACAACAATGTATGGGCGTCGCTGCCGTGCTCCTCCGTCTTCGTCCTCTGGCAGGATCAGATGACACAGCGCGTGTGTGGACTCCAGTCTCTGCAACAACGGCGGCGGCGGCGTGGAGTGCAGAGTTACCAGAGTATGGGAGCCGCCACAGAGCGCTTTGGTGCGGCCGCTGATGTGCCGCGAAACCACGGCTACGTGAGCCAGGCCCTCACCCCCCCCTCCTCCCGCCCCCCGACCGAGGTGCGGAGCAGCGACTCAGCACAGCTGGCCCAGGCACATGTGCCCCGGGCTGGGAGGCCGCGGCAGCAACGGCAGAACAAACGGTGCTGCGTTGCGGCAGCGTCGGTTCAGCTCCTTACCAGGCTAGGAAGCAAGACGCTCCGCGGCAGCAGCGTTACGCCGCGCCACTCTCGGCATTGTTCAGAGTCGTCAATAAAAACTGACTTTACCGCCGCTAATAACTGAGCCGCGCCGCGCCCTGTTATTTGCTGACCTTCAGGGAGGAGAAAGTAAGCGAGGGGGAAGCCGCCGCGGCGGACGTGCGAGCAGGGCCCATAGGACAGGAATAACCCCCGGGGCGGGCAGAGGAGTGTAGGGTCGTTCACACAGCCCCTGGCTCCTGCCGAACCTCCTCGCCCCTCGTGAAGGACGCAGCCGGTGCCTCGGGCCCCGCAGGCTGCCGCCGCGAGGCATCTGCTTTCGGGGGTCGTCTGGGGCCCCGCGCGGCCGGGCCGCAGGAATCAGGTCACTGTTTCATGTCCTTCATGCTTGACAATTTACGGCGTTGATTTACGATGTAGAGGGAGGCTCGGCACGTGCAGGCGGTGGACGCCTGGCGGATAGCGAATCGGGCCACGGTATACTTAGAAGAAGCCGGGCGGGCTGCCACCTGTCTTCACTCGCCTGGTGTTCTTCGCCTCGTCAGCACCGTCCTCTGGCCTGCTTGCCTCGCGCACTCGCTCGCTCCCCAGTGTGTTGCCCGCCCAGTGCCCAGCCCGAGACCCGCCGTCATGTGTAAGTGGCTCTCAGGTCGCGACCTGTGCTCCGTGTGTGGCCAGGCGCCCCCGGCCGCCCGCGACCTGCCGCTGACCGACCGTGATATGAATCTGTTCCCCCTCCTCCCTCCCAAGCCCTGCCTCCCCCCCCTGCCGGAACCTGCACAGCCTCCACCACACCTCGGGGGCTCCCCCTGTGGGCCTGTAGATATCCAGAGAGCCCCGCCGAAGCAGAAAGTGAACCTAAGCCTCCTGAATCTGGAACCTTCCTTCCTGAAACCCCTGAGCGAGGCGCTGGGGCTGGGGAGCGCCTCTCCCCCCGCCAGCCCCCACCAGGAAGTGATCGCGTGCCCTTCCTCGCCCGCCGATCTCGGGCCTCTTCCCGAGGCTGTCTTCCTCTTTGAAGAAGGTAAGTCCTCCTTGTACTAGCCGTCGTGCCACTGCCTCGAGGCCCCAGCACACGCCCGCCGCCCTGCTGTGCTGCCCAGACGACCCGTCGTGTTTGTGGGGCGGCTTCCCCGCCTCACGCCACCACGGCTTGCTGACAGTAAAAAAAAACTGGTATTTAGTAAGTTTTTTTTTACATATATTTGAACTCAGTTGTTGTAACTCTAACGTCAGTGTGAGGTTGTCGATATAGATAGATGTGCGGAGGCCTGCCAGCCGTGTGGGAGGGGGGGGGGGGAGGCTGTGTCGGGAGGGTTGGCAGCCTGACGGTGGCGGTCAGCGTGTGTTGCATCAGGCCGGGACCGCCTGAGGTGCAACCCCCCCTTTCCCCTGCCCTCTCCCCCCGCCCCCTGCACCTCTGCCGCGCACGTAGCACAAAAGTACCCGCTAGTGTAATCCTCTGAGGTTGCTTGTCGCCCCTAGATGGCTGCCTGACGGCGGCGGCTGGTTCACGAGGCGCCGCTGTGCGTCGTGGCAGGACTCGGCAGGGCAAGTGTCCTGCACCCTGGCCCTGGCACGCCTGGCTCCTCGCCCGCACGGTGCCACGCCGCCCCAGGCTTCGTCACGCTCAGCTTTTTACCTAATTTCTAACAGTCCTCGCACCAGTTCCTCGTGACGCCCAGACTCACGCAGCGCTTCGGTGATTCCAACCCCGCCCCGCCCCGCCCACGCAGTGCGGCACGTGTCCCCGGAGGTGTTTCCGCTCTGTGGCCGCCGCCTTCCCCGCCCCGTCCGCCCCGCTCCGGTGTGGCGTTCATCTTGGGCTTCATCTTTCACCTTTGCAGAGGCTCGGGCAGCCCGCTGACCTCGGTGGCCAGGAAACAGGCGGAGGAAGAGCTATGCCTCTCGCCACGGCCAGGTTGTCGCCGGGGGGAGGTGGCTGCCCCGCCGCGCCTTGCATGATGGTGCTGAGCCTCGCCTCGCACCTCGTCACCCCTGATATGGTCTCGTTCTTTCATAACTGAGCGTCTCGGCCTCGCCCCTGGCCCTGGTCACATCCACCGCCTTTCGGCAGCGTTGACCCTAAGTCCTGACTCCTCATAGTTTCCCTCCTGCTTACGACTTGACCTGTTTCAAGAGTACAGTGTCAAGACGGACGCCTCTTCGCCCGAAACTGACCTCTCTTTTGGCCTCTTGTTTCGTTTTGTTGGAGCAGCGCCCAGCAGACTCTTGTTGATTCTTTGTTTTATTTACCCTCGAAGAACTGCCTCCCGTGATGTACTGGAAAGAAAAAATGCCGAGGCGATGCGAGATGAATCGATCATAACTTCACTTACGCTCATCTTACAAGTATTTGTTTGTGGCAGGCGTTACTAAATTTCCCGCCCGCCCGCCCGCCCGGTCCTGAAGCCAAGCCGCCCACCCCAGCCCCGTGCCTGGCCCTCGCCCTTGCCCCCGTTTCGCCCCGTCACGCCGCTGGCCGGGCAGTATTACTCACGCCGCCAGACATGTTACCCGGGCGTTTTTCCTCCATCAAGAACTTCAATTGTATCATCTTGTCTGTTGAAGGTGACTCTCTCTCTCTCTCTCTCTCTCTCTCTCTCTCTCTCTCTCTCTCTCTCTCTCTCTCTCTCTCTCTCTCTCTCTCTCTCTCTCATGCGCACCGCAGAAGCATTGGGTCAAGGTTATCCGTCATGCGTCATGCGTCTTGGCGTCATTTTGATCACATGTCATCCCCTTCCCTCCCCACCCCTCCCCTTCTCCCCACCCCACTCCTCCCCTTCTCCCCACCGCCCTCCCCCCTCCCCTCTATCCATCCTCCATCATCCTCTCGCCCCCCTTCTGTCATTGCGTCTCCTAACTCTTCTCTCCCCTCTTCCTCCTCCCCTCTCCTGCACTCTCCTCCTCCTCTCCCCTCTCCCTCTCCTTCTTCATCCCCTCCGTCCCTCTCTTCCTCTTCTTCTGACGACACTCCCC
>NC_066514.1:26092076-26097076 GCF_024679095.1 Eriocheir sinensis
AGGCTGAAGGGAACAAAAAAATGAGGAGAAGGAAGGGAAGGAAGGGACAGACAACCACACACTCTACAGAGGAAGGAGAAGAAGGGAGGGAAGGAAGGGATAGTGTGGGGGGAAGGAGGAGAGGTTAAAAGGAGGACGAGGAGGACGTATTACACCAGGGTCGGGGGAAGGTCGTGGGGAGGTCGGGGGGGAGTCGGGGGGTTGTACGGTGGTCGGCGCCAGGCTCGGATGTCGCCCCAGCTGCTTGTACCCGAGAGGCCTGACGAGGGGAGGAGGAAGAGGGGGCGTGGGTATCGGTTGCTTCTTTGGGACTTCTTAAAACACACCTGTGAGTAGGGACGGACAGGTGTTGTGTGTTGTCCCCCTCCCCCCTCCTCCCCCCTCCCCCGTACCTGTCACTCCTTACCCATGCCATACGAGGAAAGACTCAAACAGTTAAACTTGCATTCTAGAAAAGGAAGGGTGCGAGACATGATGATCGTTTATTTATAAATGAAGGGTTTTAATAAGGATAAAGGAGACATTCATAAGGTTTGTTGAACCGGAGAACCGGGTAGTACAACAGGTAAACTGGATAAATTGTGATCAAATTCAGATTCAACAGGGACATGAAATTAAAAATTGGGTGGTGGAAGGTGGTGGCTTAGAGAATAGGCTTGTGAGTCATGTGGTGAATTAATACAAAAAAACATTTACAATAAATGACATAACAGCATATTAAGGTGGGGTAGGTGGGGTTAGATACAAGGAGCTTAGGGTCATAGACCTGCCTACCTCTTGCCCTCAGACCTTGCGTTTGTTCTGTTTTTATTCATGTCAACTCTCATCCCTGTCAACCACCCCTGTCACCATCAACCACTCCCTTTCCCACCTCCCCCTCTCCCTTCACCCCCCTACCCATCAGTCCTCACCCAACCTCATCTCTGTCATCCACCCCCAGTCCCAGCATCCACCTTCATCCACTTCCTTTTCCACCTCTCCTCCCCATCTTCCTCATCCACATTTTCACTATCCATTTAAATCCCTTGCCTTTCCTTAACTCTTTGCCCTCTCTCTCTCTCTCTCTCTCTCTCTCTCTCTCTCTCTCTCTCTCTCTCTCTCTCTCTCTCTCTCTCTCTCTCCTCTTCATCCTTCTCCATTTTTTTCTTCATCCATCAGGTCAGTGTGTTCCCATCCATCTTCTCTCATCTTTCTTTTTTTTTCATCAACATCCACTACTTCCATAATTTCCACCTCTCCACTCTATCCATCCATCTCCATTCCTTTCTTTCTCCACCAAGTCCACATTCACCGAGTCCTCCACCTTCTCTCAACTCTATATTCCACCCCATTCCACCCTCTCCAACCTGTTCTCCTTCCACCAAATTAACATCCACCTAGTCCTCCTCCTCCTCCACCTTCTCTATTCTTCCATCCACTTCCTCCACTTCAGTTCTTTCCTCTCTTCCTCCTATCCTTCACTTAGCTTAGACATCCCTTGGACAGACTAGCTGGGTTCCTATTGCATCCTTGTATCCTTCGGTGCGAGTCCTTCCATCCTCTGTATCCTTAAGTGTGTCCTTTGTGGGTTTGTGCGTATTTGAAGGATCTTATAATGTTCTGTTGGGCCTGGTCTCTCTCTCTCTCTCTCTCTCTCTCTCCTCTCTCTCTCTCTCTCTCTCTCTCTCATCCTGGTATTCTCATTTCTCTCTCTCCTTCCCTCTTCCTTGTTCTCCTCCTCCTCCTCCTCCTCCTCCTCCCTATTGTTATTTTATGCTTGCTTCTTCTCCCCCTCTCCCCATCCTCTCCCTCGCTTACTCCCCTCCCTTCCCCTCCCCTTCTCTCCCGTTCCTTGTCCTTCCACACCCCGTCTTCTCTGCTCCTCCTCTTCCTCCTCCTCCTCCTCCTCCTCCCTGCTTCTTCATGCAACGTCCCCCCCCCCTCTTCTCCCCCTCCCATCTCCTACCTCTCCCCTCCCCGTCTCATCACTTCTCTCCTCCTTCTCTTCCTTCTTCCTCTTCCTCCTCCCTCCCTCTTCTCCCGTTCCTCCCCTCCTTTTCCTCCCCTCCATTACCCCCTCCTATCCTCCCCTATCCTTCACCCCCCTTCCTCCTCCCCTCCTCAGCATATAACCTCCCCACTCCCCACATCTATCTTGTCATGCCCCCTCCCTCCTCCTCCTCCTCCTCCTCCTCCTCATCATCATCATCATCACCATCATCATCATCATCGTCATCATCATCATTCCTCACATCTCACCCCTTGTTCTGTCATACCCTTCCCCTACCCCTCCCCCCTTACCCCCCCCCTACCCCCCGTCATGAGCAGGCAAGGTCACGCGTTCCAATATAGACTTTGAGAACCCGACCTTCAGTACGAACACTTCCTTGCGTGCTGACTACACCCCCCCCCCGACCCCCCTCACCCCCCTCTACCCGGCAACAGGGACACTTAACACCCCTTACACCCCTTTACACAGCCTTCACTGACTCCTGACACTCATACATTCATACATTGGCTTCACTTTATACATTCCTTTCCCTTATACCCTTATGCATCTACCCCTTAACCCCATTACCCATTCATACGCTGTCCTCTCCTTCGTATACACCCCTTAACACAAATTATACCAACCTATTACACCCATACACACACAACTCTTCCTTATATTATGAAACAACGTTAACCCGGTAGCAGCGACGGGCCAAATTTGTGGCTTTACCGTGTAGCAGCGACGGGCCAAATTTGTGGCTTTACCGTGTAGCAGCGACGGGCCAAATTTGTGGCTTTATCGTGTAGCAGCGACGGGCAAAATTTGTGGCTTTACCGTGTAGCAGCGACGGGCCAAATTTGTGGCTTTATCGTGTAGCAGCGACGGGCAAAATTTGTGGCTTTACCGTGTAGTAGCGACGGGCCAAATTTGTGGCTTTACCGTGTAGCAGCGACGGGCCAAATTTGTGGCTTTAAAGACAGATTGCACTACCCCATTATACCCATACACACATTTCTCCCTTATATAATTATTAAACAACCTTTTAAAGACAGATTGCATTAACCCATTATACCCATGCAGACACAATTCTCTTATATATGAAACACAACCTTTTAAAGACAGATTTCGCTACCCCATTCCACCCATGCAGACACTCAGCTCCTCACCCAGCGAACACCCATCCTTGCATCCATTCCTACACCCATTTCGCACCCTTACGCCTTTCCCTCACTTTCGTCACCCATTTCTGTAGCTAACACCCACCCCTGCATCCATTCCTATACCCACTACATATTCCCTTTCACCAGCCCTTCGCTATTGACCCATTTATATAACTAATAAGGAATAAAGAAATAAGAAAATAAGAAAAATTAGAAAGAAAAAACAGGTAACGAGGAAGAGGAAGAGGAGGAAGAGGAGGAGGAGGAAACTAATCAACAACAATTATATTAAAAAGACAAAAAAAAACAACGAAGAAAAAATATATAAGAAAAAGAACAACAACAAAACACTACACACACACACACACACACACACACACACACACACACACACACACACACACACACACACACACACACACACACACACAAAGAACAACAATCAGAAGAACATGAATTAAAAAAAAGACGAAGAAAACAACAACAAAAAACAAGAACATAAAAAAGCCGGAGGAGGAGGAGGAGGAGGAGGAGGCTGAGTATAAGGAGATAAAAAGAAGAAGAGGAAGAAAAGGAGGTCGAGTAGGAGGAGGAGGAATAAAAAGAGAAATACAACATAATAAATCATCTATTTTGAGGAGCGGCTGCGTGTTGTGGGTTGGCTGGCGGCTGGGTAGGTGTGCACGCTCCCCGGGGCTAAATATAGAAGAGGGGAGTGGGGGGCGTAGGGGGGGAAGGGGTGGGTGGGGGAAGATGTCGTAGGGGGCTGGGAGAGAGGAGAAGCGGGGACGTAGAAGGGGAGGAGAGGAAGATGGGGTCTGTAGGAGGGGAAGGGGAGGAGATGAAGAGGGGGGGGGGCTGTAGGAAGAGGGAGGGGGAGGAGAGGAATAAGATGTCGTAGGGAGGTGGGAGAGAAATAGGGGAGGGGGGAGGAAGGGAGAGGGGAAGGGGGATAGGGGGTGGGAGAGAGGGAGAGGGGGATCATAGAGGAAGGGGGGAAAGGGAGGAAGGGAGGGAGGGGAGGAATAGGGGGTGGGAGAGAGGGAGAGGGGAGGAAGGGGGGGAGGGGAGAGAAAAGGGGAAGGGAGGGAGTCTTAGGTATTTAGTGTGACCTTGTCGTACTAAAGGTGTGAGTGTGTGTGTGTGTGTGTGTGTGTGTGTGTGTGTGTGTGTGTGTGTGTGTGTGTGTGTGTGTGTGTGTGTGTACTGAAATCAATCTTCTTTTTCCTGAGTGTGAAGTGAAAAAAGAAAAAGAAAAAAAAACAGGGAAAAAGAAGTGTTATGTATGTTTATATGTATGTATGTATGTATGTGTGTATGTATATATGTATGTATGTGTGTTCATCTTTCAGTCTCCATGTATAAGAATGATAAAAAATAAGCCTGAAAATGATGAGAATAGAGGTGAAGCTAATGTGTGTGTGTGTGTGTGTGTGTGTGTGTGTGTGTGTGTGTGTGTGTGTGTGTGTGGTGTGTGTGTGTGTGTGTGTGTGTGTGTGGGGGGTACTCGTCATAACATCCTTCTGTGTGTGTGTGTGTGTGTGTGTGTGTGTGTGTGTGTGTGTGTGTGTGTGTGTGTGTGTGTCCATGAGGGAGGCTGCTCTCTCTCTCTCTCTCTCTCTCTCTCTCTCTCTCTCTCTCTCTCTCTCTCTCTCTCTCTCTCTCTCTCTCTCTCTCTCTCTCTCTCTCTCTCTCTCTCTCTCTCTCTCTCTCTCTCTCTCTCTCTCTCATTTAATTGAGACGAACCTTTAATGGTAGTTTTTGCTTACCTTACCTTACCTTACCTTACCTTACCTCACCTTTCCTTACCTAACCTTACCTACCCAAACAACCTCGCATAACTTCACAACATAACCTTACCTCACCTA
>NC_066514.1:26102076-26112076 GCF_024679095.1 Eriocheir sinensis
AGGGGGGAAGGGGGGGTGACATAGCCCTTCCTTCACCCATCTGTCATTCATCTCCAAGACGCAGCATCCACAGAGGGAGATGCTGGTGGTGGTGGTGGTGGTGGTGATGGTGGTGGTGGTGGTGGTGATGGGTTTGGGCAAGGCTGTTCATCACCCACCTGTCCTTCCCTCCCTCCCTCCCTCTCTCCCTTCCTTACCTCCTTTCCCTTCCCTTCCCTTGTTGCTACCTTCCTCCTCCTCCCTTAAGCTCCCTTCTATTCCTTTCTTCCTCCCTCCCTTCCTTTCTTTCCTTTACTTTCCTCCATTTTCTCTCCCTTTTTTATCATCTTTCCTCCCTTCCTACCCTCCCTTACTTGTTGCTATCTCCCTCTCCTCCTCCCTTCCCTCTCTTTCATACCATTCTTCCTCCCTTTCTTCCCTTCCTCCTTCCTTAATTATTTTTTTATACTTTTCTTCTCCCTTTTCTCTTTCCTCCTCCTCCTCTTATAGCTACCTTCCTACCCCTTCTCCTCCCTTCCTCTAATTTCTCTCTCCATTCTCTCCCCTTGATTCATATGTTTAACCTTCTTTCTCAAAACGGGTTATCCGCCGCTGAAACAAACTTCCCTCAGAGGCTATAAGTGCAAATACCATGAAGTCCTTTAAGAATCGAATCTCCCGTTGTTTTGTTGCGTCAGGGATGAATTGGGTGAGCAGATCTTATGTCACCTGAGCGGGCAACCTCGTAATAACCCAATAAGGTTTTCTGTTGCCTGAGTTTCCATGTTTCCTCCTCCAAATCCTCCTCCTCTCCCTTTCTCGTCTCATTCCACAACCTATCACACCACCACAGACCTTCCTCCTCCTCCTCCTCCTCCTCCTCTTCCCTTCCTTCATCTAAAACAGCCTCTCCCGTCCTCCTCCTCCTCCTCCTCCATCTCCTCCATCTCCATAATGTTCTCTTGTGTGTGTGTGTCTGTGTGTGTGTGTGTGTGTGTGTGTGTGTGTGTGTTATTGTGATGGTCTAAATTGCTGTTTCCCCACCTCATTGCTCTTCATTTGTGAGAGTGACGAGAGGAGGAGGAGGAGGAGGAGGAGGAAGTGATGATGATTAAGAAGAAGAAGAACAGAGGAAGAGAAAAAAAAGTAAAAGAGGAGGAGAAAGAAGAAGAAGAAGAAGAGGAGGAGGAGGAGGAGGAGGAGGAGGAGGAGGAGGAAGAAGAAGCTGTATATTCGTAGATGCCTCACTAAAACAGCCTTGAAGTGTCCCATCTATTCCCCATCATCTTCCTTCCCCATCCCATCACTTCCCTTCCCTTCCCTTCCCTTCCCTTCCCTTCCTCTCTCTTCCTTTCTCATCTCTATCTATCCCCTTTCCTCCTTCCATCATATTCCCTCCCTTATCCTTTGCCTCCCTTTCCCACCCCTTTTATATCCTCCCCTTCTTCCCCTTCCATTATCCCCTTCCCCCCTCTCTCTCTCCCTCCCGTCGCCTCCTCTTCCTCTTCATCCATCCCCTTTCCTCCTCCTCCTCCTCCTCCTCGTGTTAACCTTGCAATCAGTGTTATGTTCTTCAATGTGGGTTGTGAAGGAAAGGAAGAGAAGGGGGAAGGGGTGGAGGGGGTGACCTTCAGTGTGTGGGGGAGTAAGGAAGAGGGGAAAAGGGGAAGGGAGGAAGGAGGAAGGGGTAGGTATGGAAGGATGGAGGGAGGAAAGGCAACAGAGAAGAAGAGGAGGAAAGGAAAAGAAGGGGAGGAGGGGTGACCTTCAGTGTGGGGGGGAAAGGGGGAAGGGAGGAAAGGAAGGCAACAGGAGGTCTAGGGAGAAGAAAATAGGGAGTTAAAAGGGAGGGACTTGCTATGCTCCCTTCCCCCTCTCTCTTCATCCCTTTCACCTCTCCCCTTTCCTTCCCCTGCCTCCCCTCCCCTTCAACCTCCTTCAGCATCCTTCCCTTCTTTAATCCATATCCTGCAAGAGAAGATGGTGATTGCCTGCGCCATGACGGGCTGGGGCCGAATACCATCCAGGCCCCTCAAGTAAGCCTACCGGTTCTATAGGCGTAGCCGTAAAAAAAAAAAAAAAAAAAAAAAAAATCCATTGCCTCCTTCCTACCTCTCCTTCCCGTGTCCCTTCCTTCCCCCCTCTTCGTCACTCCTCCCTTCCTTCCCTTGCCTACCCCTCCTCCTCCTCCTCCTCCTCCTCCTTAACCCCCTTCAACATCTTCCCCCTCCCAATATCCCTTTCATTGCTCCCCTTCCTCCTCCTCCTCCTCCTCCTCCTCCTCCTCCTCCTCTTCAACCCCCTTCAACATCTTCCCCCTCCCAATATCCCTCTCATTGCTCCCCTTCCTCCTCCTCCTCCTCCTCCTCCTCTTCAACCCCCTTCAACATCTTCCCCCTCCCAATATCCCTCTCATTGCTCCCCTTCCTCCTCCTCCTCTCCCCTCTCTCCCCTTTCTCCCCTCCCCCCTCCACCTTCTTCACCCCCTCTCAGCATCCAACCCTTTCTGAATCCCAATACCTCCTCCTCCACCCCTTAGCACATCCCTGCATTCTTTATAAGCCAGTATGTGTGTGTGTGTGTGTGTGTGTGTGTGTGTGTGTATGTGTGTGTGGTGTGTCTCTCTCTCTCTCTCTCTCTCTCTCTCTCTCTCTCTCTCTCTCTCTCTCTCTCTCTCTCTCTTATATTATTCTCTTCCCGCAGGTTTGTCTCCCTCCCTCTCCCTCCCTCTCTTCCTCCCTCCCTCCCTTCCCCCTCTCCTCCACTCTTCCTCCTTACCCCAATAATCTATTCCTCCCTTCCTTCCCTCCCCTTTCCTCTCTCTCCTCCTCCCTTTCTCCTTACCCTTCTCTCCCTTCTCCGTCCTTTCTCCTCACCCTTCCTCCCTTGCCTAACCACCCTTACCTTGTTCTTACCTCCCTTCTTGTTCTCCCTACCTTGCCTCCCTTTCTCCTCCTCCTCTTATTCCCCTTTCTTCTTTCTTTCTTTCTTTCTTCTTCTTCCTCTTCTCTTCTTCCTCCTCCTTCTTCTTCTTCTTCTTCTTCTTTCCTTCTTTGCTTGCTTTCCTCCTCTTCTGTTTCTTGTTCTTTTTCTTCTTGTTCTTTTTCTTCTTGTTTTTTTTCCCTGTTGTCATTGTTGTTGTTGTTGTTTCTCTTCTTCCTCTTCCTCTTCTTTCTCTTCTTTTTTTTCTGTTCTCTTTCCCTCCTCCTCCTCCTCCTACTACTACTACTACTACTACTACTACTAATAATAATAATAATAATAATAATAATACAACTACTACTACTACTACTACTACTACTACTACTACTACTACTACCACCCTTCCTCCTCTTCGCTTCCTCCTTTTCCTCCTCCTCCTCCTCCTCCTCCTCCTCCTCCTCTTCCTTATCACCTTGAGAGATGCGTGTGACCTCCTAAACCCGTTATTTTATTCGTGTTATTGAATCTCTCTCTCTCTCTCTCTCTCTCTCTCTCTCTCTCTCTCTCTCTCTCTCTCTCTCTCTCTCTCTCTCTCATCAGTACTCAGAACGCGTCTACTTCGTGTCTCGTGGTCTTTTTTTTTTTATCTTTTTTTTTATCTGTGCGTGTGTGTGTGTGTGTGTGTGTGAGGTTCAAGGTGCTGTTTTTGTGGGTGTTTTTCTTTTCTTCTCCCTTTGTTTGTTTGTTTGTTTGTTTACAGTGTTTTTGTCTTCTTCCTTTATTGGCCACTACTCCTTCTTCCTCCTCCTCCTCCTCCTCCTCCTCCTCCTCTACTCTTATACTGACCTCCCTTTCCTCTTCCTATCCTTCCTATCTTCTCCCTCCTGCTATGAGCTTTTTCATCTTCTCTCCTCCTCTTCTTCCTCCTCCTCCTCCTCCTCATCATCATCATCATCATTATTCAAAGACTGAATATAAATACAAGACCAGCTTTTTGTTGTTGTTGTTTTTGTTGTTGTTGTTTTCGTTTAAGTTGCTTCCGTTACTGAAAAAAAAAATAAAAAAAAGGAACAAGTTAAAAAGGAAGGGTCCTGGGAAAGGGTTAAAGATCCATAACACACAAATAAATAATAATAATAATAATAATAATAATAATAATAATAATAATAATAATAATAATAATAATAATAATAAATCGAATGTCCATCTCGGCCAACGTTGCCAGATTGTCTTACTCAGCCTCTTATATTTACCGACTTCCGACCCAAAAACTGTCTCGTGGACCCCAATAAGGACATTCACTTAAAATTATCGTTAAAATAGTTAATTCCTGATGTTTCTTGGCAATAGTTAAGCGTCAGAAACCTGTAAATATTATGCTTTGAGTACGACAATCTGGCAACAAATCTGACCAAAAACTCTCGTGAACCCCAATAAGGAGACTCGCTTTTAATTATCGATAAAATAGTTAATTCCTGATGTTTCTTGGCAATAGTTTAGCGTCAGAAACCTGTAAATATTATGCTTTGAGTACGACAATGTGGCCAAAAACTCTCGTGAACCCCAATAAGGACACTCACTTTTAATTATCGATAAAATAGTTAATTCCTGATGTTTCTTGGCAATAGTTAAGCGTCAGAAACCTGTAAATATTATGCTTTGAGTACGACAATGTGGCAACGGTGCAGTCACGGCTTACCCCTGTTGCTATGCTGGCGTAGTCTTGTTGTCGTCGTTGCTGTTGGTGCTGTTGTTGTTGTTGCTATCAGTGTCCCGCCTCTCCCGTTATCTGTCACCACCGTCCTTATCTCCGGGCCTGTCACGTTCTGCGGCTGATGATGACGATAGTGATGATGATGATGAGGCGGGCGTGATTTCATTCCTCTCTGCTTATCACTAACCTTTCAACCCGATGTTTTTTTTTATTTTTTATTTATTTTATTTTATTTTTTTTTTTTCGTTGATCACGTGATTGCTTCTCCTCCCTCTTAGACCTTGGCTCGCATCCAGGTGTTGTTCTTTTTCTTCTCGTTTTTGTTCTTCGTCGTCTGTCGTGTTCTTCTCCTTACCTCACGGCGCAGACTGCAAGCACCTCATCAGGCTGTCCCTTCCCGTCAATCTCTTCTCAGTCCTTCCCTATTTCCCTTCCCCTTCTCCATTCCCCATCATCTTCCTTCCCCTTCCCATCACTATCCTCCCCTTCCCTTCCCTTCCCTTCCCTTCCCTCCCTTTCTCATCTTCATCTCTAATCTCTGCCCTTCCCTTCTCCCATTACGTTCTCTCCTTTACCTTCTATCCAGCCTCCGATCCTCGCTTCATATGTCTGAGGTTTGCGTCTTTTTTTCCTATTCTGGGTTCCTTGTGTTTCGTTCTCCTCTTGCATCCCGCCCTCCACAGCACCATGAACCCACTCCTTCAGTACAGTCTCCCTTCTATCCTGTCTCCGTCCTATACTTCATATCTCTTGAGTTGGTGTATTTCCTCCTGTTCTGATGTTCTTTTGTTATGTCTTTCTTTTGTATCCCTCCCTCCACAGCACCATGAACCCACTCCTTCAGTACAGTCTCCCTTCTATCCTGTCTCCGTCCTGTACTTCATATCTCTTGAGTTAGTGTATTTTCTCCTGTTCTGATGTTCTTTTGTTATGTCTTTCTTTTTCATCCCGCCCTCCACAGCACCATGAACCCACTCCTTTAGTACAGTCTCCCTTCTATCCTGTCTCCGTCCTATACTTCATATCTCTTGAGTTAGTGTATTTTCTCCTGTTCTGATGTTCTTTTGTTATGTCCTTCTTTTGCATCCCGCCCTCCACAGCACCATGAAGCCACTCCTTAGTCCAGCCTCCCGTCCCTGCAGCCTCCACTCGTGACTCGGCATCTCTGGAGTATTTTTTCCTGTTGTTTCCAGGTGCCGGGCGGTCCCTTGCCTCTCGCCTTTGATAGCAAAAACTCCCCTTGGCTATCCTTTCCTGTCTATCGGAAACGCCTCCTTCGTAAACCATCTCCACCCTGCACTTTGTCGCTGAGTGTAAACGAACATAAGAACATTAGGGTTGGTATTATAAGACACCTTCGCTTCTCACATCAGCTATTTCTAAAGGTCAAAGAGAGGGTCAGTCGGGTTCTAATGAGTGTTTCTTCAGGTTAATGGTACAGAAGAAGGGTCAAAAAACTACTACTGGAAATGCCCTCAACACATATAAAAACCTTGTCAAATATGTGTTCTTGGGCGGCGATTTGTCTTATAATACAACCCTAGGAGTCTGCAAAACCTAACCCCACCTAACCTCACTATCCATGTGTTTATCTAATATATATTTTTTTAATGTATGTATAGCGTATTTGCACTCACATGACCGCCTGTTCCACTCATACACCACTCTCTTAGTAAAACAATTCTTCCCATGTCCCTGTTGAATCTGAAATTGTCCAAATTAAACCCATTACTACGTGTCCTGCCCGGCTCTCTCACCGCCAAAACCGTATTAACCCGTGTAGCAGCGACGGGCCAAATTTGGGCCATGATGTAAACCCCCCAAAAATAGATGATACATAATCTGATCACAAATGCTTTGATATATATTACGAAATGGTTTGTGTGAGGGGTGATTTTTTTCTCATTTTTCTCGCTTGGAGGGACCATTAAGAAACATGATCCCCTCTGCAAACGGGTTAATATCACCTTCATTAAAGTCCTTCATCCATTTTTAAACTTCGATCAAGTCTTCTTGCACCCTTCGCCTATCTAGAGAATGCAAATTTAAGTGTTTAAGTCTGTCCTCGTATGGCAGTGCTAAATATAGCTTGAGGATGACTTCAGCACTTGTATTTCTTACGCTCTCTGAAATGTTATCTAGTACCCCTTTATTTATTTATTTATTTATTTATTTATTTTACGTCTACGCCTATAGCGCCGGTAGGCTTGCTTGAAGGGCCTGGATGGTAGTTATCCCGTCATGGCGCAGGCAAGTGTTTATAGTGGCGCCATCTTCTCTTGGCTCATGCTGCCCCCTGGAACTCGTTCTTGATTAACTTGGACGGTTTCCTCTAGAGTCCGGGTTGATGGGTGGTCTTCAGGACAGCATGTGGGTAGTTTTAAGCCACTCGGCGGTGACTGAAAAATCCCAGGTGGTAGCGTGGGGATTCGAACTCGCATCGTCCATCACGCGGTGAATGTGGGCCCAGCACGCTACCACTCAGCCAACGCCTATTTGCACGATTCCTAGCCTGTATGCATTGAGTCCCTAGGGGAGTGACATTTAAGCAATAATTATGCGAAGGGTTACCCGTGCCTACACCCGGAGTACTGCAGTTCCCTACTTTGAACTCCTTGAAACTTAGTATATCCATTCAGGGTAGGCGGTGGCTGAGTGGTAGCGTGCTGGGCCCACATTCACATCGTGATGGACGACGCGGGTTCGAATCCCCACGCTACCACCTCGGATTTTTCAGTCACCGCCGAGTGGCTTAAAACTACCCACATGCTGTCCTGAAGACCACCCATCAACCCGGACTCTAGAGGAAATCGTCCAAGTACTGCCCTTCCCTACATTGAACTCCCTGAAGCTTAGTATATCCATCTGTACCATTGTTTTCTTGTGCGGTGTCTTGCTTCACGCCTCCGCAAAAACTCCTCCTCGGGCTGTCCTCCCCTGGCCTTGCTCGCTTGGTCCTTGTCCTCGGTCTGTGCTACATCGCTTCCCTGGACGATGACGCCAACCCACCACAGACGCCGGCAGCCATGCACTAACGGGAGTCTTGTTGGGTTGTCAGGCACACCCTCGCCCCACGCCCCCGGGTTCCAGCTCACGCCCACACGCACCCACGAACACGAACAGTCCGTGATGTAAAAGGAAGTTGATAAGAGGAGAAGGATCATAAATTTTACCGTAGAGATTCAAGATATGGCGGAGGAATATGAGCTTAGAGAAATGTTATATCGCGGAGAAGGAAATAGAGGTGTAGAACGCAAAGTAAAGTTAGAGAATGAATGGGAATGAAGAAGAAGTTAGAGGAAGAATAAATAAAGAGAGAGATCATATATAGAAAAATAGAGAAGGAAAGTTTACGAAAATGTTACATCTCAAAGAATGGGATAGAAGTACAAGAACATTTATATAGAGATTGAGAAAGAATGGGAAAGAAAAAAAGGGAAGGGAAGGATGTAAATTAAGACAGGGATCGTAAATTACCGTAGAGAAATAAGAAGGAAATGGAGGAATAAGAGTTACGAAAATGTTACATCGCAAAGAAAGAAATAGAAGTACAAGAACATGATATAGAGTTAGCGAAAGAATGGGAAAGAAAAAAAGGGAAGGGAAGGATGTAAATTAAGACAGGGATCGTAAATTACCGTAGAGAAATAAGAAGGAAATGGAGGAATATGTGTTAGGAAAATGTTATATCGCGAAGAAAGGAATTAAGTGAAAGAACATGAGATAGCGTTTGAAATGAAGAAGAGAAACGAAAGAACAAGAAAGGGGAAGGAGAGAAAAGAAGAAGGAAAGAAGAGAAAATAAGAAGAATGAAAAATATAAGAAAAGAACAAAAGAGGAAGAACAGAAATAAAGAAGACAAAAGAAGAAGAAAAGAAAAGAACAAAAGGGGAAGAACAGAAACAATGAAGACAAAAGAAGAAGGAAGAAAGAAATAAATAAAAAAGGAAGAAGAAGAAAAGGAAAGAAAAATAAAGAAAGAAGAAAGAGAAAGAAAAATAAGAAAATATATAAATCACAAGGAAGAATAGAAGTTGAAGAACAAAAGATAGCATTGTAAAAGAGAGAATTAAGAAGAGGAGGAGGAGGAGGAGGAGGAGGTTAACACAGAATAAAGTTGAAAGAGTGATTGAGGAGAAAAGAGAGGAAGAAGATGACCGGAGGAAGAGGGGAGAGAAAAAGGGAGGAAAAATGGATGGAGAGGAAGAGGAAGGGTGGTGGGGGTTGTGAGGGGGGGGGGGGGGATGGAGAAGGGGGTTGTGGAGATGAATGGAAGGGGGTGGAGGGAGGAGGTTAGTACAGAATAAAGTTGAAAGGGTGGATGAGGAGAAAAGAGAGGAAGAAGATGATAGGAGGAAAAATGGATGTTGGAGAGGAGGAAAGAGAGGAGGGAGAGGAAGGGTGGTAGTGGTGGTGGTAGTGGGGGGGGGGGTTGTAAGGCTCGCTCGCTACGCCCTTTGTTGCCGGCCACGAGTCTCGCTCTTGACCTTAGCGAGAAATGTTCCTGTAATCGTGAATGAGAAATACCTCCTTTTTTTTTCCTTCAATTTTCCTCCTCTCTCTCTCTCTCTCTCTCTCTCTCTCTCTCTCTCTCTCTCTCTCTCTCTCTCTCTCTCTCTCTCTCTCTCTCTCTCTCTCACCCACCCCCTTCCCCCCCTCTGTATATGAATGAGAGAATCCTTTTTTTCTTTCTTTTTCTTTTTCGCTCACTTTTTTTCTTTCTCTCGCTCTCGCTCTCTCTGGGGGGGGGGGGGTCATGATTTGGCATCCGCGGGAGGAGGTGGTCGGTGTGAAGGTGAACTGGTCTTGGCGGGGAAGGGGGGGAGGGGGGGGGAGAGAGATAAGGGAAAGGGGAGGGTGGCTGGAGGTGGAAGTGCAAGGGGAGGGGTGGGGTAGGTGGAGGAGGGGGGCGGGGGGTAAGGTAGGGGAGGGACGCAGGGGGGAGGGGGTGATGGGGGGGAGGTAGGGGGAGGGGGAACCACATGGGCCAACCACTCACGGCGGAAGGTTTGTTTTGTATGAGAAGGAGGGGAGGAAGGGGAGGGGAGGTTGGGGAGGAAGAGGAGGGGAGGGGAGCTTGGGAGGGAAGGAAGGAAAGGGAAGATTGGGTAGGAAGGGAAGGTGGGAAGGCTGGGGAGGCAGGTTGAGGAGGTATGAGAAGAAGGGAGGTTGGGGAGGAAGAAAAGGGGAGTTTGGGGAGGAAGGGAAGGTGGGGAGGCAGGTTGAGGAGGAAGGGAGGGGTGTGGGGAGTTTGGGAGGAAGAGAAGGAAAAAGAGAGAAATGGAAGAAAAAGGAATTTAGAGAGGGAGGGGAGAAGAGAGAGAAAGAGGAAGAAAGTGGGGAGATAGTGGAGGAAAAAGAGGAATGAGAGGAGAGGAGAGAAAG
>NC_066514.1:26117076-26119576 GCF_024679095.1 Eriocheir sinensis
TTTTTTTACATCTCCGCCTAAAGCGCCGGTAGGCTTTCTTCAGGGGCCAGATGGTTCGCCCAAGCCCGTCATGGCGCAGGCAATTTTTATAGTGTCGCCAGTATATGCCTCACTCATGCTGCCCCCCGGAACTCATTCTTGATTCACTGGACGGTTTCTTCTAGAGTCCGGGTTGATGATGGTCTTCAGGACAGCATGTGGGTAGTCTTAGGCCACTCGGCGGTGACTGAAAAATCCCAGGTGGTAGCGTGGGGATTCGAACCGACGTTGTCCATGGCGTGGTGAATGTGAGCCCAGCACGCTAACCACTCAGCCACCGCCTACCCTGTGTTGCCTGTTCCCTAGCATGGCTGTCTCATATTCTTTTTTCTTTCTTGTCTCCATTTTTATTTACTTAACTTTTTGTCATTTTTATTTATATCTTAGTTTCGTGTGCAGAGAGGAAGTTCACCTTTTAATCAACGTCTTCTCCCTTTTCACTTCGTCTCCGTTACAATAAAAAGTAAAATGTGTAATCATGTGGTCAGTAAATATCTCTCAATCTGTGCTCGATAAATATACCCTTATCTGTGGTCAGCAAATCTCTCTCGGGTCAGGAAATATCTCTCTCAGTGGTCGGTAAATATTTCTCACTATATATGTGGGACTGGATATTTAATGTGCTATGTCTGTATGTGAAATGTGTTTCTAGACGATGGTGTTTTGTGTCGAAATGTATGTTGATGTGTTTCATGTGTGTTGCGGTTTACCAATAGAGAGAGTGGGTGTTGTTAGTGTGTTTCTTTAGGTGGTGCGGGGGGTTGTATTGCGGGGTGGTATAGTGTGTGTTGATATAAGTGTTTCGTGTTTGTTGTGTGTTGCAGGTTACTAGTGGACAGAGTGGGTGTTGATATTGTGTATTTCTATAGGGAAGGGTGTGTTGTGTTGCGTTGTGGGGTGTTGTCAGGTGTTGCTATTAGTGTTTCATATTTGTTTTTCTTCTTGTGTTTCAGGTCGAGACTACATCTGGGGCAGCGGGAAGGTCGGCAAGCAGTGTGATGGTGAGTGTTGCTTAGTGTTGCTCTCTCTCTCTCTCTCTCTCTCTCTCTCTCTCTCTCTCTCTCTCTCTCACCTGTCCGTACCTAGTTTAAGTCATTGCAGTATTACTAATTAAGACATAACCCCTCAGGTGTGTCCAGGTATTGCTTAATCAACTCCACGTCACTGTTCCCTAAGTAGTATGTTTGTTCTCTTCATTAACCTCTAAGTTGTTCTCCCTCTCTCCTTCAATGCATCAAGAAGCGAGCGAGGAAGGAGAGGAAGTTAAGGTATATCAGGGTCCTAAGTTGAGTCTAATTATATCATGTCTCTGTGTGCGGCTGTGTCAGTGTGTGTGTATATATTCGGCAGCAGTCCGTGTGTTTACTCTAGGATGTCGGTACACACACACTAACACATCCTCCGGCAGCGCGCATGCTCCAGCTGGGTCCACTTCCTCTACTCTGGTCATTGGTTTGTTTGCCCGTCCGTCCGTCCGTCCGTCTTTCCTTCCGCGTGTGTCCCCGGCGCTGGATCTTATCTCCGCCGCCCGCGTTGAGGTCACGTGTTCATATCGGAGCTGCGTTATCGGCAAGGCTCTCACGTGAAGGACTGCAAGGAAGGGGAAGAGAGGAGAGGTAGCAGAGAGCATGAGACAAGGAATCAACGTAAAAGACTGCAGAAGAGGAGAGCTTATGGCAGAAGAAATCGACATAGAAGAAGAGAAGGAGAAGAGAGAAGAGGTAGAAGATAACACAATAACACAAGCAATCGAAGTAGGAGAAGAAGAAGAGAGTAGAAGAGGTAGCAGAGGGCATATGGCACAAGGAGTCGAGTTATAAGACTGCAGAAGAGAAGGAGAAGGAAATAACAGAGAGTAGAAGGGAGAACATGATGACAGAAGGAGTTGACAAAGTAGAAGAACGATCAAGCCTTTAAGTATTTGTGATCCCGTTGCGAAGGCTCACAGACTAACAACACACCCACCCATGCCAGTGCTGCCGTAGAGGGAACAGATACGGTACATAAAACCCTTGTAACAGTAACAGGAAACAGCTTAAAAGGGGATGGTGTCAACATAGGGTGATCACAACGAGGGGAATGTAGGAAAGGAAGCGAGGAAGGTTAAATATACGAAGTGGTGAACGTGTAACGCTTGTGAACGTAAGGCGAGCTGTTGCAGGCTATTTTAAGTGTCATTTCCCAATCCCTTGACGGAGAGGAAAGAAGGAAAATAATAACAGGAGAAAAAAATAAACTTGAGAGAATTTTTTTGGGGGGGTTTGAAGGACATGTAACGAAGGGAAGTTGAAATAGCAAACTTGGCAGGAAAAGACGAAGAGAGAGAGAGAGAGAGAGAGAGAGAGAGAGAGGAGACTCTCTCTCTCTCTCTCTCTCTCTCTCTCTCTCTCTCTCTCTCTCTCTCTCTCTCTCTCTCCAAATTGATCGTCCGCCGTGAAGGTCGTTATCGAAGTCGTGAAAT